>NW_017619515.1:1117500-1157500 GCF_001879475.1 Ipomoea nil
TATATGGTGTATTTTTTTGAGTCTGTTGTGTATTTTGTGATGTTTTATTGCATTTCACTTTGGTGTGTTTTCTTACACTGTTGGTGCATATTGTTAACACTGTTGGTGTATTTTGGAATTCCGCCGCACTGGAAGATCCCGCCGCATTTGAACTTTATTCTATATATACATACATATATATATATATATATATATATATATATATATATATATATATTATTTAGAAGTGATAGACAAATAGTACAATTGGGGGTTTAATTTTGCATTAAGATACTTGGAAAAAAATCAATCCAAAAACCATCTTCCACATGAAGAAAAAATCAACTCAAGTTTTTTTGGGCCGATAGAAACCAAGAAATATCCATTGCTATGGATGCTCTAGAGAAACCCTAAATAACTTTTTTTTTTTTTTTTTTTTTTGGGTGCGGTAGAGGGAAGAGATTGTAGACAAGAAAAAAAGTATATATCTTGTAAAAATATGAGTTTTTTTTTAAAAAAAAAAAAATCCTATCGCATATTAAATTAAAAGACAAGTCTACACTCATCTAGAACACCAATATCTCCCAGTGGGCACTGCACTGCACACGTCAAGACATTTGCCAGTTACTACTTTTTTTTTTTCTTCTAATCTTTTTTTTTTTTTTTTTTTTTTTAATTTATGTAGGGAAGAGATGATGAAGGAAAAAAAAAAAAAAAAAAAAAACCAAAATAACTCTAGACTATTTGAGTTGCTTTTAGTACAAAGTATACAATTGTCGGGCACGCACTTATATATATATATATATATATATATATATATATATATATATATATACTAGTTGCAGGCACGCGCTTTGCGCGAAACGTCATGCCCAACGATAAATTAATGTTTTTTAATTTTTAAATGATATAATATATAAAAAAAAATTTAATAATCAACATGATATAATTATAATTCTGAACAAGATAATAAAAATTAAACATTAATAGTACATTATTATATTATTAATAACAAAATATCGTATACATTGCATTAGACAACGATCAATTATTTAGATCTAAAAGATAACAATCAATTTCGTCTAAAGCTTGCAGGGAAATGGAGGAAGAAGTCATCATTTTTCCCAAACTTTCAATTCTCTTCAAATAGCGGGAACACACTTTCCTTAGTCCTAATGTTGCATCATCGAACTCTAAATTTGGATCTTTTAGCAACGAACATTTCTGTCTTATTTTCCAACCCCTCTACAAAATTTCCTACCTCAGATTCTCGTTCCCTTTGATGCTGACCAATTCCAACCTAATAATTTGTTAACATTCTTAGAATCTTTTATTATTGATTGTGGTGGAATTTGAATATCTAATTGTGTTCATACAGAAATATATTAAACTTAATGCACTTCCCACTTGTCTGGCCCCAAAACACATGACATAGAAAATTTGATGATTCAATTGACATGCAGTCAATGGTGCTTTCTAGGAAAAATGATTCAACTATGAGAACAAACACAAGAAGTTGAATAAACTTCTCTGAATAAATGTAGGTGATTTTGAATGTAGAGGTTGAGTCGCAAGTCATAAAAATACTGTTAGAAATACATACAACTAATTTCTGATCGATCATAATATTTAGAAATAATATTAATAATAATGTCTTTCAGTGTCATAACGAATATGTTATTATAGGTTCGTAACCCAATTCTGACATTCTGTATTTAAGATTTTTTGCAGTTAAAAATATGCACAAAGTGACTCTCGCAAGAGTTAAAAGATATTTTTGCTTAGGAGACTTGAAAAAAAAAAAAAAAAAAAAAAAAAAAAAAAAAAAAAAAAAGAGGAAAATAAGAGAAATGAGGAAGAATAAATGTATAGGTGGTTTTAAAAAAAAATGTATAGGTTTGGTTTCAATTTTGGAGAGAGAAAACAAATAACAAAAAAAAGGAAAAATGAAGGGGAAAATGGTAATAATGTAATAGTCACATGGAGCTATCCTCAAAAGAAGATAAAAACATGAATGAAAAGAAAGAAAAAGTAGAAGGGAAAGTGAAAGAAATTTTTGTCTAGAAGTGAGCTATAGAATGGTAATGTTGTAATTCACTCAAAATTTGAGGGCATTTGATAACAAAAATAAATATAAATGTTATATCAAAAAAATTTAACCACATGATTTGAGATCAATGGTTAATAAGGGGTGCCATTTTTTAGGGGCAATTGGCAACTCCCAAATATTAGTATAAGGGATATATATATATATATATATATATATATATATATATATATATATATATATATATATATATATAGAAAAACGCTCATATGTGGTCATGTGGTCGTATCTGTGTCGTTGAATCAGTTTAATCTAAAGGCAGTGGTAATTCTGAGAATTTTCGCGCGTTTTAGTAAGTGGGGGTGTTATGGTAATTACAGTGACCATTTATAGCGGGCGGGTTCCAGAATACACCAACAGTGTTGACAACATACACCAATAGTGTAATAAAACACACCACAGTGAAACACACCAATGGTGTATTCCGTGTTATGGTAATTACAGTGGCCATTTATAGCGGTCGGGTTCCAGAATACACCAACAGTGTTAACAACATGCACCAATAGTGTAATACAACACACAACAATGTGATTTACCCTATTCCGGGGTTTTAAGACAAGTTTACCCTTACAGTTCGCTGGGTAGTAGAATGTGCGCGAAAATACTTGAAAAAATCTTGATTAATATGATTCATTAGATCTATCTAATCTAATGGTCTACCTATAATTGACCATATGACCACACCTAACAACATGGCCACATGTGATCACTCCTCTATATATATATATATATATATATATATATATATATATATATATATATATATATATATATACACACACACACACACACATAGAATTAGGTTCTGGTGCGGTTAAGGTGCCCAGGTGCGGTTGTGGGGTTTAATCTGGGCCATTCATCTCGCTTAAATCAATGTCCAGGATTATCAAAATTTTTAAAAAAAAAAAAACACGGTGGCAATTTTGTAATTTTTGTATCTAGGTCAAAATTAAGGTGAAACGGATCTGTGATTAATATGCGTGAGTTTTGTATATAAGATGCGTGAGGTTTGTGCGTAAGGTGCGTGAGGTTTGTGCTTAATGTGCGTGGGGTTGTGCTTAATGTGCGTAGTTGTTAAAACTTAAAGTCTATGAGTTAATAATTAAAGTGCGTGGGTTTTGTGCTTAATGTGCGTGAGGTTGTGCTTAATGTGCGTGGGTTTTGTACTTAGTGTGCGTGAGTTTGTGCTTAATGTCAATAGTTGTTGAAACTTAAAGTCTGTGAGTTAATATTTAAAGTGCGTGTGTTTTGTGCTTAATGTGCGTGAGGTTGTGCTTAATGTGTGTGGGTTTTGTACTTAATGTGCGCGAGTTTGTGCTTAATGTGTGTGAGTTTTGTACTTAATGTGCGTGAGTTTGTGCTTAATATCTAACACTTAAGGTGCATGTTTCTATCACTTAAGGTGCGCCATTTTTAGCTTATGCTTCTTTCTTCCAGACAAGCGTTTTTTTTTTTTTTAATTTTCATTGATTTGAGCCGTTGATCTAAATTTGATCAACGACTCAGATCTAACCGCACAACCGCACGGGAAGCTATACCCGCACCTGAACCCTTCCCTACACACACACACACACACACATATATATATATATATATATATATATATATATATATATATAAACAAAATTTGATTTGTATAAAAATATAATAGTAATAAATAAAATAAGATACAATTTGGGTGATATGTTTTTATTGAATCGAGATTTGACTTACTAGGTAAACAACTGCTGCGTTTTTTATTACCCCAGGTAATATTTTGGCAGTAAAGCAAAAATAGTATCGATTCAAAATTATTGGCCCTACATATAAAAGTACTAGTACTAGTACTAGGTAAATAAAATACAATTTGAGTGATATTTTTTTTATTGAATCGAGATTTGACTTACTAGGTAAACAACTGCTGCGTTTTTTATTACCCCAGGTAATATTTTGGCAGTAATGTAAAAATAGTATCGATTCAAAATTATTGGCCCTACATATAAAAGTTGTAGTACTAGGTAAACAAATGCGGCATTTGGAAATAGTAATTTTTTTTTGAATGCTACTGACTTTATTATAATGTAGTATTTGTTTATATATTTTTCTCAAACTCACAATTTTTCAAATGGAAATCTAATCTGAGTATCATTAGACCACATAATCTTGGTTGGAAATAGTAATTTGGTACATAAGGATTTGACTAACTAATTAGTAAACAATTGCTGCGTTTCTGAAAATTATCCGTACTATTTTGGCAGTAAAAAGTTGTAGTACTACGTAAACAAATACTGCATTTGGAAATAGTAATTTGGTAGATATTATTACATATTATTACATCAGAGAGGTATCCCTTCAGATTTACTTGTCCTGGAGGAGTGGATCGAGGGTCATTATATCCTACAACTGATATAGTACCTTCTCCCAACTGATTTAGTACCTTTCCATTACTTTCCAACGTTAATTAATCCAACGAACCTCTAAGGGGTCGTTTGGTTCACGGAATGTCAGATTACCTTAGGGAATGTTAGATTTCTGGGAATATTAGATTCCCGTGTTTGGTTAAAATTGAGGTATGTAATATAATCATGTTTGGTTCAGGGTTATCTTTTATTCACACACTATAATATCCTTAATATGTTTTCATATATTTTAATAAATTTAAAAATGGAAAAATTGTAAAAAAAATGTCCCTCTATAATTTGCCAATTATCAATGGCACCCCTGAATTATGAGTGGTGTAAATGTTGCCCATCAATTATCAAAATGGTGCACATATAGCCCCTCCCGTAACGGACATGTGGTTCCCCGTTAGTGTACGACACCGTTAAGTCGGAGTAAATATGTAATTTAGTTGTTTTTCCCTCCCTCGATTCGAAGTACCAGCGATAGACAGCGGTGGGGAACCATAGGTCCGTTACGGGAGGGGCTATATGTGCACCATTTTGATAATTGAGGGACAACATTTACACCACTCATAATTCAGGGGTAACATTGATAATTGACATATTATAGAGGGGCATTTTTTACAATATTCTCTTTAAAAATTAAAATAAATAAGATAACGGTATCATATATAATTACATGATTTTAAAATATTGAACTTGAGAAACAAAATTATTTTATATGCTAACCTAACATAATAAAAATATATATATATAATTACAAAAATAATTATATATATATATATATATATATATATATATATATATATATATATATATACACGTGTGTGTGTGTGTGTGTCTGTATGTATGTGTAATAAACTAACATAACCAAGGTTATCTTACATAATAACCTTAGAAATTGAAGGGAATCACATTCCCTTCAAAACCCTATATTGAGGGAATGTGACTTTCCTGGGGAATGTTAGATTCTCTGAGATAATATGAACCAAACATAGGAATGTGAGCTTTGGAATGTCACATTCCCTTGGTTATGTTATATAACCTGAACCAAACGCCCCCTAAAAATATTGTGTGAACCATGATCCACACAAATTGTGTGTATCATATTTTATATAATATAAAATAATGTATATTTAGTACACAAATAATGTATATTTAATATATTAAAAATGTACTTTGTTTTTAAGAAAACTAAATTATTTGAATACTAAATGTACATTATTTTATATAACATACATTTAGTATATACAAATAATGTACTTTTAGTACATTAAAAATATACTTTTTTATTGTTTATACAACACTATGTAGACCATGCTCTCCACAATAATTTGTGGATACCTTGATGTCTAACCCTAGGCAATAATATAGCTACAGTAGGCCTATGCCCCGTATGCCTGTATGCAAATGTACGCATATAATAAATGAATTTTGTTCTTTTTTTCTTTTAAGATTAGGGCCTTGGTCGCACTTGGATAAGGCTCACACTGTTGATTTATCTCTTTGTGATTCTTTACGATTTAGTTTGAGCTGATTAATCATGGAAAATTTAGAATGGTTTATACTTCCAAATACAACTGGCATCATGCTCCTACCTGTATGAATTCATATTTAAAAATAGCTAAAATGTTTTTAATAAATAATAATAATAAGATTAACTATAAATGATTACTTACGGCCGGTAAATCAGCAAAAGGGTCTGAAGAACTAGCTTTTTCACCGTGACAGTGTGGCTCGACATCTACGCATATGTCACCCACCAGCCTTGATTTTGCAGCTTGAGAAATAGGAGTCTACATACTGCTAAATTCCTTTCTCATCTCATTCAGGGTTGCTTGAAATTCCTCTCTTTGATTGGCTAACACCTCTTACACTTTCATATTTTGATTGGCTAATGCCTCAGCAACTGCAGCCTTAATAATTTCTTTAACTTCTGGTGTATGCGTCTGGCTTTGACGACGTTTTGCATAGCCAAAGTAACTTTTTAAGCCATGTCCTCTTCTCATGGCTCTAACACGTCCGCAACGCTCATTAGTACATATGGCAGTAGACAATATATCTTGTCTACCCGACTCAACAAATTCTCCTTGAGAAGCTTGCAATGCGAGAGAATCCTAACATATAGAAACAATATTTAATAATGATTACTATCTTAATAATGTTGAAAATTATACCTTTCAAAAAAAATGTAGAAAATTATAGCATATTTACTTACAATTTTTTCCACGACCATTCTAGTCATTTCGTTGCGAATATTTCTTAATTTATCCATTCTTGTCCTCTTCCAATTTTCATGTCTAGCTGGAGGAGATGGAGGAGAAACTATTGACGATGGATCTGAATTTGCAGCTTCTTGTTGTTCTTTCATCTTCTCATCCATCATAATCTTCTCTAATTTCTTATAGCCTCATCGAGCTAAACTATGTGGATGGACATTCTTAACTTGTATCTCTTGATTTTTTTTTTCTTGATGCCTACATAAAAAGAAAGCATTAAGTAATAATATATATTTAATCTATTTGAGCTAATAATTGATAGAAAAATAATAATATATATACCTCAAATTCTGGAGTTTGACGAAGCTCCAAGTACTTTTTCCATGTGTCTTAGTCAATGAATGAGAATGAAACACACGGGTTCTTCTTTGGGTCGTCATTACTGAATACATATTTTCTGTTCAATCTACTTTTAAAGTCTTTCCACTGCCCCCAAATATTGCAACAAAGACTCCTTCAATTTCGGTGTACTGGGAATATCATAAAGACTATACAAGACAAGATTATTTATTATTAAGAAATACAATTATATAATTTTTTTTGTAAATAAGTTACATACCAAGATATCATCTCAAATTAAGTTTCTAGTCTTTATTGGGACGTCATGCCATGAACCATATGTGATAGGAACTTTGCTTCGTCCTAACAACGCAACATAACTTTTGAATTCGGCGTTGTTTTCCCCAACAGGATCCAATCCATCAAATTGAACTACCTTCTTCTTTTCGATAGCACGCCCTAAAATTAATTTTTTCAGTTGAGTGGCACCCCTCTTCTTAGCAATGGTATTAGACCTTCGGTGGTACTATCAATAGTGGGATCATTTGATGAATCCATATGTTTGTTTAGCAAAGAAATTATTAGTAAATTACAAAAGAATAATATACATATATAAATATAAATGTAAATATTTAGATATAGTAAACACAAGAAGTTAAAGCATTACAAGTAATAATCAATACTCTCATATCCCTTCATAATGATCATCCCGCGATGCATGCACTTCATATATCTCATTATCTACAATAACTGGCAATAGACCTTTTCATATTTTCCAATTTTTTTTTCGAGTTCCTTTAAAATGGGCTCAAAAAAGGAAGGTGTTTTTCGGGGAGAGCCAAAAGGCAGTTCTGTTTCCCTTCCAAAAATTGTTAAAAAACAAACGTGAAGAAAATGGTGGTATTTCCTCAATATCAAAACTAACATCTTCATTCACATCACCAGTAATTTGTCTCTTTCCATGAAGAACAACTAACCATTTTTTATCACAAGGATCAATAACATAAAATACTTGTTTTGCTTGAGATGCCATTATGAATTGCTCATTTTTGTTACATTCCTTGTTCAAATCGACAAGTGTAAATCCTAACTCACAAGCTTTAACACCGTGTTTACTATTTGTCCATTTATATCGGAACATCGGCACTCTAAACTGAACATAATCAACCTCCCATATTTCTTCAATCACACCATAATATAACAACTCTGCAATCACATGATTTTTATCTTTCGAACTACTAAAGTGCATTGAATTTGCAACCAAAGAAACTCCAATGTTTTGCATAGTGCTCTTTTCATCTTGCTCTTTTGTGTAAAAAAAGAAAACTCATTTATGTCATATCCAGTATAACATATGACTTGTATACTAGGACAATGAGTTAACCATCGTACAGTTTCAGAACAATTATCATCTCTCAGAACTTTATTCTTGAACCAACTAATAAAAGTACGATTATGTTTGCTTACAATCCACATGTCTACCCTTCTTGGATTTTGCTATTTAATAAAGGTCTTGTGTTCATCTAAATATGGCTCAACTTCACTTGTATTATGCAAGATGTACAAATGTGCTTGCTCAACATCTTTACGAGGCATAGTGTGCACTTTGATTCCTCGAGTACCTTCCCCAGCAATTCTTCCTTCATGTCTGATGTTATCACATCTTTGCTTGTTATTATAGTTATTTTGAATCATCTCAGTATTTAAGTTCTTTAATTTTGCTTATTTAATACATATTTTCCTTGCTATTATCATTTAATTATGGTTCACACTTGTTTTGAATGTTTTACGGTGTTTGTTAGTGTTTTTGAACCATTGTAGGTCAATTCTATGAGCAAGGGAAGTTCAAGGATGAGTTTGGAGCAATTTTGGACAAGTTCGGGGACCAGAGGGCTCGACGCGTCGAAAATTTCCAGAAAGTTTGGTGATCGGGACCTGCTGGTCTCGACGCGTCGAGCGAAGGCGCTGGAAACAACAACAGTGAAGGGCGCTGATTACCATATTCAATTCAATTCTCAAACCCCAATTCACACTTCAATTCCAATTCCAACTTTAAACTAAATTAAATACGGCAATTTCTTTATTTAAATATAGGAATTATAATTTGAGTCCAATTTGGTACAAGATTCCTATTTCATCTCAACTTTGTACCCACTATAAAATCCCTCCTTCCTCAACCCTAATGGGAAGACCGGGGAGAATTCAGAGATTCTTGGAGACAAGAAGGAGAGAAATCAAGAGCCACAAGTTGTCTTGGAAAGCAAGAAGAAGACTAGGGAGATTTGGGAAAATCGTCTGGTTAATTCTTGTACTCTTTTGATGATTTGTAATTCTTTATTTATATTTTCTATGTATAATTTAGTCATGCTTGGCTAAATTCTTTAGAGATTCTTGGGTAAAAGTGTTTATGAACCTATGTGCCTGAGCTCTCAGTTTCTTTAATATATTATTATTTGGGTTTAATACTTGTGTTGCAATCGTGATAATATTGTTTGATGCTTGTAATTAATGGCCATAGTTACTAGCTTCATAGCCATGTTTGTGTCACCAATGGGAGTTGGGGCATAAATTAGGGCACACACGATTGCACCTAATGGTTGGTCCTTGGGAAAGGGGAACTTATTAGGGGAAGTTTATTCTAGATTATTGCTCATCGGGAGATGGTAGTAATTAGGAATAATTGAATGCTGATCTTTGATCTTATTGGGTGTTTAAGCCATGGGAGTGGAAATTCACTAGGAATAGAGATTACGGGAGTAATTCGATTCTACTTTGCACTCCCACACAAATCTTAATTCCAAACTAAATATTGCAAACGATAATTGGCACTAGGTGATTAAATACTTGAATCCCATGAATCTCAACTTCTCTCTAATTGTTTCCAAAATCTTGAACCTCTGTTTTATTTTATTTATTTTATCCCCATCAATCATCTAAGTAATTGTTAGGATTAGCTCTAATGAATAAGTTAGTAACTAGTGCTTGATACAATCACTTCCTTGTGGATCGATAACTCGTACTCCGAGAATTATTTGTTTGCAAATATACTACGCATCAAATTGGCACCGTTGCCGGGGAAGTGGCGTTTCTAGTATTAACATTAGTGAAATCTTTATTCTAGGAGACTAGTCCATTTTTTATTTTTTATTTTATTTTATTTTATTTTGCTAACCCATAACAAGTTCATTGTTTTGAGTGTGATTTAGTTTATGGATAGATATGCATTCCAAGGAACCATGCCACCGTTTTACCCTCCTTCTCAAGGTTATGAGATGAGTTGGAATATGAATCGAGAATATGGAGGAATGGAACAACAATTCCCTTTCTCAAATTTTGCTAACTCTAGTCAAGGATATTATCAAGAAAGTTCATATCAAACATCACAACCCCAATGGTGCTCATTTTGTGGTGGGAATCACTTTGTGGAAAATTGTTACATGCTCAACCCCACCAACCATATCCATCAGCAATCTACTCAAGGATTTTGTGCCAACATGAGTCAAGCTACTTATCAAAGATGCACACCACCTACTCCACAACCCTCACGGTGCATGATATGTGGTGGATCTCATGAGGCGGAAAATTGCTTTATCATGGATCCCAATTACAAGTATCAAGGGCGAGCTCAAGAGTTGTCGTATCAAGAGTTTCAACAAGATTGTCAATCACTTGACCAAATAATTGAGATGAAGTCCAAAGAGACCAAGTTGATGCAATTGTGCTCGAAATATCTGGAGTTACAAGATCACATGAATGCTCAACTTGATCGCATGAATGCTCGACTCGATCACATGATGGCTCGACAGCAAGATTTAACAATTCAAGAGCCACTTCAAGATTCTTTTAATGGAGAGGTTCTAGAAGAGTTGCTCTTGCTAAATGAAGGTCATGAAGTTGAGAGAAATAAAAAGGATGATGAGGATCTTAGAGAGGGAGATGAAGAAATATTTGATAAATGCATTGAGATGGAGACACCAAGCTGAGAGGAAAATGTAGAGTTGCAAGGTAATGATGGCAAGGAACATATAGAGAGTTGCCCATTAGATGAGGAAGTTCTTAATGGAGCACATGATTTGAATGAGGATGTCTCACCAATGGAGAACACTTCCCTTGGAGAGAGCTTCAGAGAAATTTCGAATTTGGGAGGCATTGGAGTTCTTAAGGATAATGGCACACATTTGCCTATCAATATATCCAATGATTCCCAATACTTGCTGGTTCATGTGAATGATCCGAGACTCTCATTACTTGTTGAACAAAAGAGTGTTGAAAAAGAAGGAAAAGAGAATGGAGGCATAATTCTTGATTCGGGCAAATGTGGTTCCTTACATGATGACGTGAAGGGTTCGAGCTTAAGAGAGTTTATAAATGGACACCACTTGAAGAAATACTTGGAAGAGAAAGTTGATGGAAAGAAGGGGATTTTTCTTCTCCAATCACCTGATGGCTAGAGAGGTAACGTCGAGCTAACGACGTTAAATTTAGCGCTTCATGGGAGGCACCCCATGTTATCTTTTATTACTTTCCCTATTTATTTATTGCTTTCTAGTTTCGTCTTATTTAGTTTTATTATTTTCTAGTTCGTGATTATTTTATTGCTTCTTAGTTTTCTCTTTTCTCTTGTTCTCCTTTTCTTTTATTTTGCATCAGGGATGATGCAAAGTTTTAAGTGTGAGGGGGAGGAATCATTAATTTGGGGATATTTTAAAATTTTTGCTTTTGCTTGGATGACTCATATGCTATTTTTGGTGAATAAGCTACTTGTCTTAGCATGCAGTTACAATTATTCTCTCTTGTTGGTTTGTGGCTTGTTTTAGTGGTGCTTGCTGCATCTCAATTTGTGATGGACGATTTGAGGTGTAACACATATTTGATCTATTCCCTTGCCAATAGCTTTGTTAACCACTTAATAATTGGATTAATTCTTGATCTTGTGTTTTGCATTGCTAGTAAAGGCTTATGTGAGATTCCGGTCATGGGTGCTTTGCTAGAACTTGCCTCATTACTCCCTAAGTGATGTCTAAGTTTTGCATGTTTTGAAGTGATTTAGGCCATTTTTGTTTAGCCATACCCTTTAACCTGTCCCTATATATATTTTTATCCTTCGTGTCCCCATTGTGCCTTTTGTTTGTTCAAATAAGTGCTAAGCACTTATCCTCTCTTTGTGATTGTTTTTCTTTGATTTACCCCATTATTATAACCCTTAGCCCGTGGCCAAATATTTCCCTTCCACCCTTGAGAGAATGAAACTTTTATCTTTATCTTTTTCGTAAGAAGAGTTTTATGGAGTTGTGCTACGAAAAAAAAAAAGCAGCTAGTGTTACAAATGTTCAAGTGTGGAGGTCATGAAAGTTTGGATTAAAATTATCTTGCTATATCCAAAAGAAGTCCAAAGACAAAAAAAAAAAAAAAAAAAAAAAAAAAAAAAAAAAAAAAAAAGATTGAAAGTTTTTGAGTTTGGATCCCCACTTTACCAAAGAGTTGCTAAGTTCTTAAAAGAAGTTTGCTCCTTGGAATTATGATTATCTCATCTCTTCCAAATTTTGAAAAGTTTAGATAAATTGTGACATTCTCTCTTTTTGATTAATTTTTCCATACCACTTCTTTGTTAGCTGTCACCCGTAGCCCCATTACAAGCTTAATAAAGTCCTATTTGATCTTAGCATGAATTCTTAGATTTGATCTAGGGGAGTATGAAGGGCAAGCCTATGGGATCTCATTCATGAGCCGTGTCTTGCATAATCTCAACTGAGTATTAGTCCACACTTGATCCTCACATACTTTAAATTCTTGGTGCTTGGTTATTGGCTTGGAAATGGGTCTCTTATGTGCCAAACTAATTTGATTCTTGAAGCTTGTTGTTTTGTAGCAAGTTGGTTGGTGGTTTGAAAGGTTGTGCAAGAGAGAGCATGAGTAATTTGTATGTTTTGACTTGTGACAATCATGAGATTTAAACCCCACCAATTTTAAATATTGCATATTCACAAGTGTTATGGCATTTGATGAATACCATTGTGGTACCTTGACTCCACGTAAACGCTCACAAAATCTTATTTTCTCCATTCTTGATAAAGTATGAGCAACTGGAGGCAAATATATCTTCTTATTGTTGGAAAAAAGTAGCATAAATTGGCATAAAATGACATTTTAAGTAGCTATTTTGTGGTAAAAATATCAGTAGGGTCCACTTTCGATTTGGGTCGGGTCAAAGTGGATTCGGGTTCTTCGTAGTGAGACGAAGAGATTGATATATTGTACGCTCAAAACGGATAATGGGTGAATGAGATATTGATTCTCAAAGTAGACCCATTTGAGTTGGAAAAATGAAGGGAAAAAGTTAAGCTTTTGTCCCACATTAGTTTGGGAAGAGGATTTGCCCCACTTCCGAAAATATTTTCCAACGAGCTACACTTCTTTACTACCCAGTACTACCTGTGCGGTCTGGTCTACCGGCACGCGGTACATCTGCCGTGCGGTATACCGGACCGGTACGATACACGTTTACCGTTCCGAAACGATTCGCGATTGTTCAATTCAGATGACTGTTGGGAGGATTAATTCAGCTGTTATGGAATTAATTTCAGATTAATTCCAATTTTGAATTCCAGAATTAATCCTCATATTTAATGTTCAGTTCTGAAGGTTTTGAACATGGGTTTGAATGCCTAAGTAAATGCTATTTACACCATCCTCTACTACATAAGAAGTAGTAGTAGCAGCAGATTTTCAACACAAGAAAAATATATTTTCCAGCTCTCAAAACTCTCTGCTTCTACTCCTTCTTAGCCTACTGTGTTCTAAGCTTTGCTCTTGTTCGCCGGGTTCTTTGTTCGGGTGCTCAAACATTGAATTGTAGCACGTTTTATCCTAGGAAACCTAGGCTACAACACTCCTAGCACTTGTGGGAGGTAGCAAATAAGGTTTTAAGAAAAAGAACAATTCGTTCAACTCGTGCTAACCTCTAACCAAATCACCCACCTTTTCCTTCCCAATTTTTCTATTTTCCCATATAATAATAATCTTTCCGTAGGATTATTATTTTGGGGTTTTTTCCAACTTATTACCCAAGTCCTGTCGAACCCAGCCACTAGGCTCCTCCGTCGGTGTTGGTACGCGAGGTTGGACCTCGTGGGTTAGGGTGCGCTCTAGCCGCTCGAGCCGAGTCCTTCCGGACTATGCCACCGGGCTCTTCCGTCGGGGTTGGTACGCGAGGTCGGGCCTCGTGCTCCCTTAGGGTGCGTCCTCCGTCGGGGTTGGTACGCGAGGTTGGACCTCGTGCCCCCTTAGGGTTCGCGGGGGCAAATCGGGTGAGCACTCGTTCCCCCTCCTTTTACGTGATTTTTTTTTTAAGGGAAAAATAAATGAAACCCAAGCTTAGTAACAAAGGTCCTCCTCATAACAAGTTTTGTAACAAGAAAAATTATTCCGCTTATTGCCATCCACTAAGATATTATTGGGGGAGGGGAATGGTCCTCCTCCTAGAATAGTAATGCCTTCTCGGCGATGGTGTGGACCTGGAGGTCCTTCTGACCAATTTGGCGGCACGCCTTCAAGTAGCAACTGCGACTCACTTTTTGGTCCCCCCGGGCGACCCCAACCCCGGTCGGTGTCGAAAACTTGAGGCACAGGTGCTCCATGGAAATCACGCACCTGAGGTCTTCAAGTGCGGGTCGGCCGAGTATGATGTTGTGGGCGCAGCTAATTTTAACGACTACGAACTCGACCTCCCACCTCCGGGTATGAGGTGGGGTGCCTATCTCCACCTCCAGATTGATCGACCCCTCCGTCTCAATTGAGTCCCCCGTGAACCCGGACAGGGGGGTCTGTACTTGCTCCAGTCGCCCTCTTGAGAGTCCCAACTGGGTGAAAGTGTCGTAGTACATGACGTTCATCGAGCTACCCGTGTCTACGAGCACTCGGTGCACCACCACGTTGTTGATGTCCACCTTGACCACCAGGGCGTCTCGGTGGGGGAGGGGCCCGTCTGGCAAGTCGGCATCGGTGAACGTGATGGGCTCCCTCTTCGGTTTCTTCTCGTGGGGCATTTGAGTGACCTCCCCCACGTACAAGCTTCTTGTCCATTTCTTCCGCTCGGCTGGTGAGTCCCCTCCCTCGGGCTCCCCAAAGATGACGTAGATGGCACGTTTCTTTGGGGGCTGGGAGTCCTCCGTCGTCTCCTCCTCTTCCTTGGAGCTGTGGTCGTGGTCTCTCTTACGAGCTGGCGAGGTGGATGGCGCTTGGCCACCCCCCTTCCTTCATACATTGCCTTGCTTCTGGCCTTGCGCCTGACCGGGCTTCTTAATGAACTGGCCAAGGTAACCCATTTGGATGAGCTCCTCGATTTGTCTCGTTAGGAGGATGCATTCGTCTGTATCGTGAACCTTCTGCCAGTGGAACCTGCAATACTTGTTGGGGTCCCCCCTTGACGATATCTTCATGCATTCTTCCTTTGGGAATACCACGATTCCCTGGTCCTCCGCGTGCGCCAAGATGGTAGCCACAGGCTGTGTCAGCGGGGTGAGATAGCGTGTGGGATTCAGCCTGGGCCCCTCCGCGTACTCACGTTGGTGTGGCCGTGGCGCCCTGCGCTCCTCCTGTGGTGCCTTGTCTTTCCGACCTCTCCCTTCCTCCTGCTCCTTCTTCCTCTTCTCGGTAGCCTCGGCGTCAGCGTACCTGGCTACCCTGTCCATCAGGTCGGTATAGGTCCTAGGAGGGTACCTGATGAGGTCCTGGTGAAAAGCGCCCGACCTCAAGTTGTTTCGGAAAATTGGCATGGCCGACTTCCCATCAAAGTTGGCGACCCCCATAGCCTCTTTCTTCCACTTGCTAGGTACTCAGCTAATGACTCCGAGCTCCACTGCTTTAGATCGCACAGGTCGGCGATTTGCTTCTTTCGTCGCATGCTGGTGGCGAAATGGGACAGGAACTGTCGGGTGAGGTCCGCAAAGGTGGAGATAGACCCCGCCTGGAGGGATCCGAACCAGTCATGCGCCTGCCCGTCCAGGGTGGCGAAGAACCCCCTACATAGGATGGCGTCTGTCGCCTCGGTGATCATCATGGCAGCTCTGTACCTGGTGAGGTGTGCCCGTGGGTCCGTGGTCCCCGAGTACGCTTTAATGGTGGGAAAGCGAAAATCTCGAGGTAAGGGCTCCTCCGTGATGGTGTTTGCGAATGGGGAGGCCAACACATCCTGGGGCTCCGGAGACCCGTCCCTCTCATCGATCTTCTTCTGGAGCTCGTCCATCCTCCTCCGCAGCTGCTCGACCTCTTCCCGATGGGAGCTCGGAGCTCCACCATTAGTTTCACCCGATCGTTCGACCCGGGAAGCCTGCTCACGTTGCGGACGGGGTCGGGCGACCCGACCTGCGGACCCACATGAGGCTGCCCCGTGTCGCGGCTGGGCGCGGGGTCCGTGGCTCAGCGACCTCCGAGTGACCAATTCTTGTCGCAGTGGCCGACGGGAGCATGATTCCGCCGCTGGTGGCCCGTTGGCTGGTCTCGGACCCAGCCTGTCCCAGGCCGACACGCGATCGCCCAACCTCTCCAGGGCGGGCCTGGTTTGGGTTGGCGCCCTTCCATTGCCGCCGTGTTGGCGGTCTCGGCGGGAGTACCATCCTCCCCGTCTGTCCGATGGTCGAGGCGAATTGACCTCCCCTTGTGTGGCGTGTGCTGGGGGTGGCTGGGTGCTCGGCCCGCTGCGCCCCCTGGAGAGAGGTGGATGTTGAGGTGGCGCCGGCGCCCCTCGGGTGGTGCCTAGGTCGGCCTGCTCCTCTGCCGTGGAGGCTTGTTCGAAAACTGCCACCCCCTCTCGGATGAGTGCACGAGCCGGAGCGGGGGCGACAGGGGGTGGTGGCGGTGCACCACTGCTACGGTGGTTGGTGAGTTGGGCCCTCAGATCTCCCCCCGACCTGGTAGAGGCGGCCGGTTGGGTGCTGGGGGCGGGGGCCCCGTTGGGGCCGTTCCCGTTCGCGACGAGCTGGGTGCCGCGGGAACCGTTGGTATGACGAGAGTTGGATCTCGATCTTGCCATAGTAGCTGGTCGCGGTAGACCATGGATATAGAACACGCTTGAGCTGGTACAACAGCTCTCAACAAGAGCACCAATGATGGATTTAATTACCCGGGGTAGACCCGAATCACTAAATCCGGATAGGAATATGGATAATAAATAAATAGATAACACGAAACGGTATCGTAAAGGCCGTGAGACCGTATATTGTATTGCATTCATATACTTTGAGTTACATATTTAAATAAACAAATTCGACATTCAATTACATATGTATAAACTTCTCCTATATAATCTTGCATTGATATACTTTCAAATATTTATTTAAATATAAACATTAGGCATTAACCCAATCGCGCAATGTGCGTGTAAAACTAGTTATTTAATAAGAGTAATAAAGCGGGGTACTTACTTTTCATCCACAACAATAAAGTAATTGATTTTTTATTTGTATTCGTTGTTTAAACAAATTGTTTTGGGAGTTTGTCAATGACAATTGGTGACAATAGAGAATGATAATAAATAATTCGAAATATATGGTTACAAAAGATATTATTAGAGTTAATTATCGATTTGGTCCCTCGACTATGAGGATTTCACCAATTTGGTCCTCGACTACCAAAACTCCTCAATTTGGTCCCCGACTATGACATTTTTACCCGATTTGGTCCTAAGTGTAATTTGCCGGTCAAACCTAAAGGGCAATTTGTGAATTATTAAAAAGAATTATTATTACCTCATCATCTTCAATCAAAATTGATAATTTGTTATTATCATCTCCAATTTCCAGCCAACATCATCATCATCAACGCCAACATATCATTTCTTCACTAGACTTCACCCTGCATTCTCAACATCAACTCAACACCATAGCCGATCACCTCTCAACTACACCGTCAGACACCACCACCATTCACAACTTCGCGGATGCTGCTGGAACATTTCGCCGTCGCTGCACGCCAATCAACGCTACCTCCAACTGCTACTGCTAGGTTAGCCGAGAGAGGGAATGAAGTTAGAAGGTAGGAGCTACTACTGCCGGAGCTCCTCCAAAACTGCCGCCGCGACAGAAAGTGAGAGAGGGAGACCGTTGCTCGCCACTGACCTGCTCTGCTTCGCCAGAAAAGGGCATCGCTAGAGTTGCTTTTGAGATGAGAGGGATAGGCGAGGGAGAGAGAGACGGAGATCCACCGCCGTGCCTTGCTGCTGCCACTGGTCAACACTTCGACGATCTACAGTTTGCGTCGTCGATGAGTGTGGAGCGAGGGTGAGAGGTCGCCGGAAAGGAGCTAGCTGAAACCATAAATCACCACAGATCCGCAGGCGCTGGTGCTCTGCTCGCCCACTAAGACAGCCGAGAAAGGAAACAATGTGCAATTACAAAAATGTCCTCAAATTTATTGCCTTAAACAAGCTAGTTTGACTTTAGGACGAAATCGGGTAAAAATGTCATAGTCGGGGACCAAATTGAGGAATTTTGGTAGTCTAGGATCAAATTGGTGAAATCCTCATAGTCGAAGGACCAAATCGGTAATTAACTCGATAGTATTATAATAATATAGTAAAAATTAACTTACAAATTTCTTTACAATTTTTCATGCACTGATAAAATTATGAGAATGTGTGTAAACTTGTTCAATTGGAACCAATGAGATATCAACATTGTCAATTCTTTGGAAAATGGTCCTACCATTTTAGATCCCAAGTGTAGTGTATTTCTGTTTAACAACTTTGTAGTTAGGTCGCGCAGGTCTGACAATGATGTAAGAACAATTTTATCCGATAAAAAATAATAATACAATATTTGTAAAGTAATGTACAATTATACTATTAATACCATAATGACCTAAATAATTCCAATAATGCAAAAACATAATTTAAATATTGAGTCATATTCTAAATAGTCAAAAGAAGATTAATTAAACGAAAAAAAAAAAATAATAAAAAAAAATTAACCTAAACTTGTTTTTCACTCCCTTCGTCCCATTTTATGTGTTTGGTTCGGTTAACGATGCTTGACTGAAGTTATTTTTAATCCAATTTTTTATAATATTAAGTTTAGTATTAGTATACAAAATTTATATATTTAGAAAATACACTAAAAGTTTACTATTAAACATTAAAAAAATCAAATTTAAAAAGAATAAAAAATTACTAAAGAAAATAAAGAATAGAGAATTGGTTTGACCAATGATAATAAGTAGGACAGATAAAATGGAATAGGGGGAGTAAAAAATGCAAGAAAATGATTTTTATTTTACCAACGTTTATGTTAAATTTTATATTGTATTTTTTTAATACATTTTAACATATTTTGTAGTATATGTTTAACAATTATGCCAAATCTGTTTTGGATGGGGTTCAAACCTAAGACCTTTCTTATAGAAATTAATGAGTAAGTTTAAAATAATAAATAATTTTTTTTTTTAAGGAAAGGTGATACGCACAAATACAAGCTATGCCTCTGCTAAGGCAAGAACCTAACACTTCCCACATAAGGGAACAACTTGGTACCATTGGACCACAAGGTCCTTAGTTATGAATAATAAATAGTTAATTATATATTCCATTACTAAAGTTTATACTAAGGAATGCATGGTTATTTAAGGGAAAAAAATAATATAAAAGAGGGCAAATAAGGAAAATCATAAAAAAGTACTAAAATCAAAATAATATGAACCATTCATTTCAACAAATAATTACACCAACATTTTTTGTTCCAATTAAGGGCCTAACTTTCGTCGCTCTTATTAGATTTGTAGAATGTAGAAATATAATACTTATAAGAAAAAAATGTAATACTTGCAAATAAAACAGTAAAAATATTACATTTTTCTTCAAAAATATTACATTTTCTCATCACTACTACAAATAACACTTTTAACATCGATTTTTTGAGACATACGACGTTGATTTTTTTTTCGACGTTATTCTGACAAACTTAGTAAATAAATGATACAACGTCGGTTATAAAAATCGACGTAGTATATTTTTTAAATTTTTTAAACAAAACATACCACGTCGGTTTTTAGCACAAAACCGATGTCTTATATTAATTTAAAATTTTTTTAAAAATATACGACGTCGGTTCTTAAGAAAAGCCGATGTCGTATTTTTTTTAAAAAAAATTTAAATTACAATACAACATCAATTTTTAGCTAAAAACCGATTACGTATGTTTTATTTAAAATATTTTAAAAATATACGACGTCGATTTCTAGCTAAAAATCAACGTCGTATATTTTTTATATTACTATACATTGTCGATTTTTAGCTAAAAATTCATGTGCGGTTAAAACAGAGCCATTGACTCTACTTAAATCAACGCCCAAGATTACCAAAATTTTAAAAAAAAAAAAAACACGGTGACAATTTGGTAATTTTTGCATCTAGGTCAAAATTAAGGTGAGTGGTTTTGTGATTAAGGTGCGTGAGTTTTGTATATAAGGTGCGTGAGTCTTGTGCATAACGTGCGTGAGTTTTGTGCTTAACGTGCGTGGGTTTGTGTTTAATGTGAGTAGTTGTTAAAACTTAAAGTGCGTGGGATTTGTCCTTAAGGTGTGTGAGGTTTTTTCTTAAAGTGCGTGGAGTTTGTTCTTAATGTGTGTGAGTTTGTGTTTAAAGTGCGTGAGGTTTGTGCTTAATATGAGTAGTTGGTCAAACTTAAAATGCGTGAGTTTTGTGCTTAAGGTGCGTGAGATTTGTGCTTAAGGTGCGTGTGTTTTGTACTTAATGTGCGTGAGTTTGTGCTTAATGTAAGACATTTTAAAATCTTAAGTGCGTGAGTTTTGTGCTTTGTTCTGTGTTTAAGGTGCGTGATTTTTGTACTTAAGGTGAGTAATTTGTGTTCTAAGGTGTTTTGTTTGTACGCTTAAGGTGTGTGGTGATTTGTGTACTTAAGTGCGCCATGTTAATGCTTAAAGTGGATCCAACCGCACAACCCCACGGAAAGCATCAACCGCACCTGAACCAATCCCACGGACGACGAGGGCTCTTTCGGGCAAGACTGCAACAGTCCAGTGACTCCAGTCTTGTCCAGTTCATCCTGCAAAGTTGAGAAAATGGCAGTTCAGCCTCACTCCATCCGGTATTTAGTAGTCCGTACTATGCTATTTAACTACGAAGGGCGTCTCATTTCCACGTGATGACGACCAAATTATGGCAGTAGATGTCGCAATTAATATCGTTATTATTTCTCTATCTATTTCTTTTTTTTTTTTTTTTTTTTTTTTTTTTTTTTTTTTTTTACAAATTATGGCAGTAGATGTACCAAATTATGGTAAAATTATCTTTTTTCTTGTTACCCAGGAAAGGTAAATCGAATAAATACATTGAACCAATATGATGTTAACAATAATAAAATCCATAATCTTTATGTACAAAAGAATGTCAACCTTTCGGGCTCCATTATATTCCTACCTCTGATCTCTTGTATAAAGTCAACTTAGCTTCCTGCAACCTATGCACTTCCTCTCTCTCTCTCTTCTTTCTCTTTGTACATTGACAGACTGAGCAAGCCAGGCTAGGGTTGAGAATGGGAAGGTCACCATGCTTTGAAGAGGTAGGGTTGAAGAAAGGACCGTGGACACCTGATGAAGACCAGAAGCTGGTTGCTTACGTTCAGCAGTACCGCCACTACTGGAAATTATGCAATTTCCGACCACCTGAAAATGATCTTAAATCAAGTTGATACTAAAAAGTCCAAAAAGTGATTGGAAATAGCAACAAAGATTTTTCCGGACACCAAAATTGGTCGGAACAAGGCTTTTGACTTGATTTATAATCACTTTGGTGGTCTGAAATTCCATAATTTATACATTCTTCCTTTATTTCTTTTGGTTGACAATGAATACATAAACACCACTATCCAAAAGTACGCAGAAAAGGTAAATCAATCTGTGTTATCATTAAAACTTTGAGAGGTTGCTCTTACACTACCGCTAGTGAGACTCAATCTCTAGTCATTCTTCCAAACTTTCACCTTTATGACCAGTTGAGCAGTTCATGCAGACCGTGCATTTAGAATCATGATATTATTATTTATGGATGTTGTGCATGATTTTAGAAGGTAGTATATTTTTTGTATGATTGTATTTTTGGTAGGGTTGTGTACTTCCAATTCCGTACGTGTGTATTTCATATTCCATTAGTATGCACTCTAGTGTAGATTCGTGGATGTGCATATATGAATTTGAGCATCTAGGGGCTAAAGTATGCGGTATGCATACACTCTATTGTAGTATTATCACTGTTATGTGCATTTTAGGGTTGTTTGTGTGTGTGTATTTTTTTTTTTTAGTGTGCATATTTAATCCAAGTATGTTGGTTGTAGTATGCATTGAATACGGCATCGCTTGCACAATTGAGTTGCATGTCATCATTTATGCCAAGTTGTTTTCTGTTGTTATTATCTTTGGGTTCAGATGTGCACACATGTGCTATTATTTGTACACTTTCGTATTGTACGGGGTTTTAAAGGAGTGTATTCGTGTTGATTTTGTTTGCGCTCAAATGATGAACTCATTCATAAATTCACACAAATTTGTATATATATATATATGCACACATATGTTAGGCATGACCCACATTCACCTATGTTATGTTGAAAAAAATTGTGTGCTTACAAATAAATTAAATAAGTAAAAATTGATGATATACACGAATGGAGAAGTATTAATCGGACTTTCTTATAACAAACTCAGGCTTCACGAAGTATTAAGTTACTGGCTCTATTACATTGTAGTAATGTACTTACTCAATCTACTGAAACACAAAAAACCAATAACGCCTCCACTGAGGCCTAAACTCATAATCTTTTAAATAGAAGTCCAACCCGAGTACCATTAGACCACATAATCCTGGCGACTACATGGTATTTGATTTTACTAGTAATTAAGTTTAATCTGACGAGTTAATCTCTTTATTTATACAACTTGGATATATTTTCATCATGTTCTTATGTGGGAAAAGTTTCTCGTAAAATCAGAGCATCACCCTCTATATATATATATATATATATATATATATATATATACACACACTAATAAAAAAAACTAATAAAATTAGGTCTATAACGAGAATTTAAAAATGTTGCTCCATTTATTTGATGAAATAAATGATTCAGATTATTTTGATTTTAGTATCTTTTTATGATTTCCAAATTTATTATGTATTATATCATTTACTTCTAATTAATACCTCCGCATTCTGTCAATGTAAACTTTAGTAACAGAATATTCCGATAACTATTTATTATTCTTAACTTATTGATTACTATAAGAAAAGTCTTAGTTTCAGACTAATTATTTGTTTAGGCCTGAAAAGATGTGGGAAGTGCTGTAGACGGAGATGGACTAACTATTTGAGACGCGACATTAAAAGAGGAAAGTTTAGTCTGCAAGAAGAACAAACCATCATTCAGCTCCATGCTCTTCTTGGCAATAGGTAATTAACTACCCATATTCAAACTCTACTTGCAATTTTGTTCAATTCTTTGGTAATTATTATATTTTCCCTTTTCGGGTCGGTTTACTAACTCGAGAAATTCTTCATTTTTGGTTGAATATGTATAGATGGTCAGCCATTGCAGCACACCTGCCAATGAGAACAGATAATGAGATAAAGAATTATTGGAATTCACATTTGAAGAAGAGACTAAGTAAGATGGAAATTGATCCAACGACACAAAAGCACGAGTCAATTTCTAATTGTTGTGCAGGTTTTTGTGCTTTCACATTAGTTACTGGAACTTTTTCCTTCATGCTTCTCCTTCTTTTAAGAACTTGTTATGTAGACATGATAAAAGCAGTTTCATATGTCAAGATTCCATTAGGCATTTCTGGACTTCTGGTAAACTTACAGGCGATTCTATTTTATCCAGCACATTGATAGGCAAATAAGGTCTAAAAAATTAAAGCTTAGACTTCTCTAGATTATTAAAGATCTATTACAATTTGAAATAAATAAATGGGTTCAGTGTCTATGTATACAAAATTTCTGAACTAGGCAACCTCTCTTTTCTTGTTTCTCTTAACATAAGTCACAACAGTTTCTATGGAAATTTGCCTAGAGAGTTAGCCAGCTTACGCCGACTACAATACTTAAATTTCGGTTATAATAATTTTAGTGGAATAATTCCAGAAGAGATTGGCAATCTTGAGCATGCAAAATGGCTAATATTGGATGTTAACCAACTTGATGGGCCTATCCCCTTCACCATCTTCAACATTTCCACATTACAAAATTTGGTCCTCAACAATATAATAATGGCTTATCTAGCTCTCTTCCAATGAAACTATGTCAACATGCTACAAGACTCAAAGTGCTTCACTTGTATTCCAACAAGTTGAGTGGGGATATTCCAAAGAATTTATCAGGTTGCTCAGAACTTGAAGTTTTGCAGTTGGGTTACAACAATTTTGTCGGGATAATTCCGAGAGAGATTGAGAGCTTTAATATGCTTCGTACTTTATGTTAGAATAAGTTATTATTATGTATTGTTATATAGCTTTCCTAGTCATAAGCCTATTAGTTAGGCTTCTCTTCTGATTGTATTTATTATATTCAGAGTTTGTTATTCAATGAATCAATCCTTTCCACGCTCATCTGGTATCAGTTAGCCAGTTAGGACTCTCTCTCCTCCCATTGTCGACTCTCTCTACCGTTTCGATCATGTCGCAGAGTTCCTCCGAGCGCACCCACACCGCCACCACCGTTTCTTCCCCAAACACTAACCCAAACTCCCTAAATAGTGCACACCATTTTGTGTCACTAAAACTTACCAATCGCAATTATTTGTTTTGGAGGACACAGCTCATCCCGTACCTTCGCGGACAGGGATTACTCGGGTACGTAGATGGAGGATATCCGTGCCCATCGCCGGTTTTGGAGCTCCCCGCCGGCAGCAACTCCGGAGACGCTGCTTCCACGACGTCCAACCCTGCCTACGCCGCATGGGTGCAACAGGACGCTTCCATACTTTCCCTCCTCATTTCATCCATGTCCGAGGAGGTCATGTATTTGGCCGTCGGCCATACCACCTCGCGTGGAGTATGGAAAGCAGCGGAGACAGCGCTTGGTTCGTCGAAACAGGTGAGATGTCTCAACCTCTTGGGACAATTCCAGTCCTTAAGGCAAGGAGATAGCTCCCCAGCGGAGTATTTAGGGCGAGCGCAATTGTTGGTTGAAGAACTCGCACTTGCCGGCCGGCATATGACTCTCACAGAGCAGAATCTGTACGTGTTCAAAGGCCTCAGACCGGAGTTCCGGGCGATGGCGGCTTCGCTAGCAGTCACCGGCACGCCGGTGTCAATCCCGCAACTTGCGGATTACCTGCAGGCACAACAATTCATCCACGCCGATGATTATCCAGCCGGGTCTCCGTCGATGAATGGTGCTGCACCTCAGGCGTTGTACGTTGGACGCGGCCGGCGGCAGAATGGCGATGGAGGCAGACACAGTCGCGGCGGTCAGGGCCGTGGAGGAGGCCAGCGCGGCGGTGGCCGTGGTGGTCGCGGCCGAGGCGGTGGTGTGCCGCGTTGTCAGATCTGTTGTGCCCAAGGGCACACTGCCGTCTATTGCAATTGCTGGTACACCGAAGCTCCACCATCGCAGGCACACTTAGCCGTCGCAGGAGAAGCCGGTGCACTGGAGTCCACCGCATGGCTACCGGACACGGGCGCGTCAGCCCACGCTACTCCCGATTCCGGCCTAATCACGCATCCCGAGGAGTATCACGGTGGGGACGTCCTTCGAGTGGGTAATGGGACAGGTTTGGAAATCTCAAGTGTTGGTCATGTGTTAATCCCGTCTGTTTCAAAGTCCCTAAAATTATCTGATATTTTGCATGTCCCTGAACTATCTGTGTCACTATTATCTGTTAACCGTTTCACCAAAGACAATAATTGCTATTTTGAATTTCACCCTATGTTCTTTGTTGTGAAGGACTGCAAAACACAGGTGGTGCTTCTTAAAGGACTTAGCTCCGAGGGCCTATACACGCTGTCGGTCCCGAAGTCTCATTTCGCGTTTGTTACAGCCCGTGCGTCATCTGTGGTCTGGCACCAGCGTCTCGGTCACCCTCACAGTCAAGCCCTTCAGCGTGTGCTACGGCATTGTCCGGTTGAGTCTAATAAAAATGTAGTGTCGAATTTATGTTCCCCGTGTCAGCTTGGAAAATCATGTCGATTTCCCTTAGATAGAGTACCAAATTCTAGCAATAATGTATTAGACCTCATTTACACAGATATCTGGGGCCCCGCACCTGATCTTTCTGCGGAGGGGTGCCGCTATTTTGTACTCTTCGTAGATGATAACACCCGCTTCTGTTGGTATTATCCTCTACGACTCAAAACCGATATTTATAAAGTGTTTGATAATTTCCGGGCTATGGTAGAACGTACGTTTTCACGTTCTATCAAGTCCATCCAGTCTGATTTGGGAGGGGGGGGGGGGAGGGGGGGAGTATATTCGTTTACATAAACTCTTTACCTCGTTAGGAATTATTCACAGAAAGTCGTCATGTGCCTACACACACGAGCAAAATGGTCGTGTTGAGCGCCGGCATCGGCATATTGTCGAGACTGGTTTAGCTCTAATGGCTCAGGCATCTGTCCCGCAAAAATACTTGGACTATGCTTTTGAAACAGCCACATACCTAATCAACCGTCTACCTTCCTCCTCACTACAATTCAATACACCCTATTATCAACTATACAAATCAGCCCCCTCGTACACATACCTTCGTGTATTCGGGTGCCTTTGTTATCCGTATCTCCGGCCCTATAACCGTCATAAAATTGAATATCGGTCAGCTCCTTGTATCTTCTTAGGTTACCCTCCGTCGTTCCGGGGTTATCGATCCATGGACCTTAACACTGGGAAATCCTATATCTGTCGCCATGTCCGCTTTGATGAAGCTAAATTTCCTTTTGCAGCTTCTTCTGTGCAGAACATGGCCACGGCAACCACGACTAACCCACCTTGGGGTTTTAGTCCTGTGCTACGAGGTGGGATACAGGCAACACCGACACTACCACCTCCAAGTGTCCCGACCCAGGCACCCCGGAGACAGCGCAAAAGGGTTGTTCCTCAGCAACGGGCACATGTTATGCGCCTCCGACGCATGACTCGAGCCACGGGTGAACAGCTTCATGCCCTTACCGCTTCCACTACGAACCCCACTTGCTATTCTCAGGCAGTTGGACACCCGCAGTGGCGTGACGGCATGGACCAGGAGTTCAATGCACTATTGCACAACAACACCTGGCGGCTGGTTCCTGCTACACCCAACATGAATATTGTAGGGTGCAAATGGGTGTTTCGGACAAAGCACAACGCCGATGGCACCGTTGAGCGCTACAAGGCGCGGCTAGTGGCAAAGGGGTTCAATCAAGTAGCAGGCGAAGACTTTTTTGAAACTTTCAGCACAGTGATTAAACCGACCACTGTTCGGCTCTTATTATCTTTTGCTATCTCTCGTGGCTGGACCGTCCGGCAGCTGGACGTGCATAATGCCTTCCTGAATGGGCACCTGGCGGAGACAGTTTATATGCGTCAACCGCCAGGATATGAGGATCCTGATCATCCGGATCATGTCTGTCATCTCCAGCGCTCCTTATATGGGCTTAAGCAGGCCCCGAGAGCCTGGTTCAAACGCCTGCATGATTTCTTACTTGTTACAGGTTTTGTGGCATCCAAGACAGATGTTTCCCTTTCCCACTATTCAGCTGGCACCGCGAGAGTATTCTTACTCATTTATGTGGATGACATAATCATGCTGGGCGATGACACTGCCCTGATTGATTCCATTCTGCTCCGACTTGCATCTGTGTTCAAAATCCGGGATTTAGGGACTCCTACTTTCTTTCTCGGGATTGAAACGTTGTCCACTTCTGGAGGCATGATACTCACACAGCGCCGGTATATGCGTGACATTCTTCAACGAGCTGGCATGACGGACTGTAAGCCCTTAGCTACACCCGCTTCGGTTACGCAACCGGTTAGCTGCTCCACTGACCCGTTCGACAACCCGACACAATACCGACTGATATGCATATTTTACGCTCATATTTTAAGTACATCTTTATAATAATTTTGCATTCATTATTTAATATTATTTAACAATTAGTTATTTTTAGAGTTTAACAATAATGAGCTAAATATAGTACTAACTATATATAATATATAATATATAAATACATACTAATATACATATTTACTACGTACTACTACATACAAAATATAATATATATCTATAATATATATAGAATATAAATAGTACGTTCTATACTAGCATATAATATATATATATATATATATATATATATATATATATATATTATAATATTAGGTTGTTTGGTCATCATTCAATACAAATCATATATTTAATATGTACAGAGATGCATGCAAATGAATCATTCAATTCATTTCGCCAAAAACGTGCAGGTCGTCAACCATGTATGCGATAGCAGCGGAGGCCTTCGGACGTGAGCCTAAAAAATAGGGAAATTGAATGGTTGAGGTCCATTGAATCTATTTTTAGAATTCTATAAATAGTATGAGTTTCCTATTATAAAATGTTCATTCTTCCCCTCTCGAATATTCTTTAAGGTTGTTATCAATGCCCATTCGCGGCTAATTTCTTGTTTGGTTTAGTGAATTGAAGCCCCGGAGTTCATTACGCTGTAAGGTTATTTATTTATTTTTATTATATATTTTTTATGCATTTGAGTATTAAATATTCTTTTAAGTTATTTGAAATAATTGTGTCATTTAATTGCTAGGGAGGCCTACTAGTTATTTATTTGATATAATTATTTGCTATATTAGATAATGTTGTGCTACAAATTACTCTAATATTCAGTAGCAACTGGGTTAATTATTGACGGCTTAGTGATAATTGGACTCGGGAAGAATATTTTCCTAAATTAAATGCAACCGCTTGTGCTTGTGTTATTTAGTTTGTCGGTTTTCCTAGTTCCTATTGCTGCTATTAAATTAAATCTATAGCGCTTGTCTTAGGTTATTTAGTAGTTAGGGGTAATTAAACCGCTTGTGCTTTATTTACCTACAACTAAGGGAAAACAGAAATGAAATAATTTCACGACAAATATTCAATTGCATATTAATTACTTTATTAATCAATGATCAGTGTTGAATTCCGGTGGTGGATCTTTACTAACCAAGGTTCTCTATTATAAGCGTTTCAATATATTATTTTCATCTCTTTATTCGTTCTATTAAATTACTTGTTTATTTAAATTCTCTTTTATTTTATCTTTATTCTCGATATATTCCAAACTCCCCATTATTTCTTTGAGCACAAAAGTTAAACTAGTTACTCCTCGTGGGATCGACCTTTACTCCCGCTACTACGTTTGTAAGGTTTTAATTTGGGAGCCTACGACAGCTCACCAAATTTTGGCGCCGTTGCCGGGGAGATTTTCTAGCTTATTTTGTGTTTGTTTATTTATTTAATTATTTATTTTGTTATTTGTTTATTTGTTTTTCATTTGTCCCAAAAAAAAATTAAAAAAAAAAAATTCTTTTCGTTCGTTACTTTTACATAATTGCTGCAATATATTTCCTTTTTGTTTATGCCTATAACTCGATCTGCTAATCAAAAAATCATGCCGTACGATCCAGAAATTGAAAGAACTGTATGCAGGTGGAAGAAACAAGCTTTGCGAAAATTGGAGTTTAGTGATCTGGCTACCGACCCTCAACCTTCCAACAATTCTGATTCCGAAGAGGAACCCATGGCTCAAAATCGGACTTTAAAAGAGCTTGGAGCTCCAAATTTGGATCAGCAACCTTTATGCATCACCTTTCCCGCTCTGGATGCTAATGTACAATTCGAACTGAAATCTGGATTAATTCATCTTTTGCCTTCTTTTCATGGACTTGCAGGTGAAGACCCTCACAAGCACTTGAAGGAATTCCATGTGTTGTGTTCAAGTATGAAACCCACTGGGGTTACTGAAGAACAAATCAAGTTGAGAGCCTTTCCCTTTTCGTTGAAAGATTCAGCGAAGGATTGGCTATACTATCTACCTTCTGGGAGCATCACCACATGGAACAACTTGAAGACAATGTTCCTTGAAAAATATTTCCCAGCTTCAAGGGCGGCCAACATTAGAAAGGAAATATGTGGTATACGGCAAAACAATGGAGAGTCATTGTATGAATATTGGGAGCGTTTCAAAAAGCTTTGTGCAAGCTGCCCACACCATCAAATCAGTGATCAATTACTCATTCAATACTTTTATGAAGGACTTTTTTCAATGGATAGAAGCATGATTGATGCTGCAGGTGGTGGTGCTTTAGTGGACAAGACACCAGACGCTGCAAGAACTCTAATTGCGAACATGGCTGCAAATTCTCAACAGTTTGGCAATAGAATAGTCCAACCGTCTAAGCATGTGAATGAGGTAAATATTTCTTCTCTTGAACAACAAATTTCTGGTTTAAGTACTCTTGTCCGTCAATTAGCAGTAGGCAATATGCAAACTGTAAAAGCATGTGGAATTTGCTCGGTAGTTGGGCATCAAACTGATGCCTGCCCAACTCTTCAAGAAGAACCTATTGAACAAGTCAACATGGCTGGAGGTTTTCCTGGACAACCTCAAGGTAAGTATGATCCGTTTTCCAATACATATAATCCTGGATGGAGGGATCACCCAAACCTTAGCTATGGGAACTCACAAGGGAACCAGTTTGTTCAGAATCGTTCCACTTTTCAGCAGTACAGACAACCATTTCCTTCGAGACAACAACCGACCCAAAACTTTAGCTCAGGTACGAATCTAGAAGATATTGTTAAATCTCTTGCTACTAACACTTTGCAGTTTCAACAAGAAACACAACTATTCCAACAAGAGACAAGAACTAGTATTCAAGAAACAAAGGTTAGTATTCAAAACTTAGAAAGGCAAGTGGGCCAACTAGCAACTACGGTAAGTCGGTTGGAAGCACAGAGCTCTGGCAAATTACCCTCTCAAACGATCGTTAATCCTAAAGAGAATGTAAGTGCAATTACTGTGGGAAGTATGTCGCTGGAAAAGAATGTTGATTTAGACAAGGAAATAAGTGCAGGTGACATTGCCAATAAAGAGAAGTCCCAAGGTAACCTTTCTTCTTTTTTCTGATTATGAACCAGTACCTCCTTTTCCTCAAACTCTTTTGGAACCAATAAGAGGAAACTCAAATAATGATTTATATGAGACATTTCGTGAATGTGAGGCTAATAAACCATTTTTAGATTATATGAAAAAGATACCTCGCTATGCAAATTTTCTAAAAGAGGTATGCACATTGAAAAAGAAACAAAATAAAGGAGTTGATGAAGTGAAAGTGCACGAGAATGTCTCTATGGCTAGTCAAGGCAATCTTCCTGAAAAGTGCAAAGATCCAGGTATGTTTACTATTCCGTGCATGATAAGTGGTGTGAAACTTGAAAATGCTATGTTAGATTTAGGAGCTTCTATTAATGTTATGCCATATTCTGTGTATGCTTCTTTAAATCTTGGACCCTTGACTAAATCTAGTATAATAATTCAATTGGCTGATGGATCTACTACATATCCTAGGGGTGTGATTGAAGATTTGCTTGTTGAAGTTAATAACTTGGTTTTTCCTGCTGATTTTTATGTGCTTGATATGGAAAATAGTAATAAAATTTCTCATATTTTGTTAGGAAGACCATTCTTAAAAACTGCAAAAACTAAAATCGATATTCATAGTGGTATGCTTACTATGGAGTCTAATGGTAAACTTGTGAATTTTAGTATTTATAATACCATGAAATCTCCTAGTGATGATAATTTTGCAATTTTTGTTGATTCCTTGAAATTTGTTAAATTTAATGAAATTACTTCTATTGAGAATAAAGAAGAACCAAATAATAAATCATCTTTGAGTACTAATCTGCATGAAGGGACTATTTTGAATCGTAATCATCTAAGAAACTCAACGAGACGGTGGAAATTTAAAGAAATATCATAAGTCGAGCCAACGACGATAATCAAAGGCGCTGCTTAGGAGGCAACCTAAGGTGTGTTTGTTCCATTCTTTTTCTTTTATTCCCTATTCTCATTCAATAACCCTTATTCCACATGTTTTTATTCAACATTGGGGACAACGTTGATAATAAGTGTGGGGGAGGGAATTTAGTTTTATTATTTGTTTGCATATGTCAAAATTTTCAAAAATTTTCACAAATATTTTCTTAGTATTTTATGCTAAATAAGTATTATTTTGAAAAATTACAATATTTTCCTTTCTTGGAATTCATGACATGATTGAATAAATAGTTTGGCAAGTTGTGATTAGTTTGTTAGCATTTCCTGTTCGATGTGTAGTGGCTAGATTAAGTAAGCAATAAACCTGTGAGTGTTTTGAGCCACTGACTGACACTTCGGTCTTATTTTCTTTCTTTTGTGTGATTTCTTCCATAATTTTGTTTCTCTAGAACTTGCCTTGATTCTCTTTTAAAGCTAATTAGACCATGCATGATTCAAATGTGATTAAGGCCATTATTTGACTTTGAGCCTCACTAGCCAAATAACCGGTTTGTCCTATGATTTATTTCCCTTTGTTAACCACTTTGAGCTTTATGGCCATTCCTTTCTTTATTTTGGACCACATTACAAGCCTTTTATATCTAAAATAATGCCTTCACCCAGCTGAATAACTAGTGGAGCAAATTTTGGATTATTTTTGTAATCTACGTGAGGTTGGGAAGGATAAGTGTGGGGGAGATCACTTACTCTTATTAATATGATTGAGAGCGAGGTGAGTTGTATCTTCATTGCCAATATGTCGTTGGTCTTCTATGAAAAAAAAAAAAAGAAAAGAGGAAGCAGTTCACGATTCAAAAAAAAAAAAAAAAAAAAAAAAAAAAAAAAGCATGAAAAATTGAAAAAAATGAAATGGAAAAATGAAGAATATACGTTTGAAAAAGAAGAATATTGCTGAAAATTTATGAGAAAATGAAAAAGAATCAGCAATTGATTTTGAGTTGAAGTTACTTCTAAATAAATGAAGTAAGGGGAAATTCTGGTAATACTGAGGAAGCATTCTGTACCTCAATGGGATGTGTTTTTTGATTGGAAATTGAGGGTGTTGGATTACTTGTATTTATTTGTTCCTCTAGTTTGAAGCTTTTGTTTAAGCTAATTTCCTAAAAATTCCCTACCTTAACCCTAGCCCCATTACAACCTGTGAAAAGTCCTTATGATTTGTGTCATGCATGACTCTTGTAGTGGTGATTGAGAAGATATGCAAGCCTATGGTAGATCAATTTTATAGGAATGAACTTGAGTGAAATTTATACCCATCAAACACTTGAGTGATGAGTGATATTCCTGTGAGGGCTTACTTATTTAGTTTTCTCCATTTTCAAACAGGGTGCTAACTTATTAATTGCAGGGTGCTTCAGATTGTTGTTCATGATATGTTATGAGTTTTGGGAATTTCATTTCTATTTACTTCGCAAATAATATTTTTGCTTGGGGACAAGCAAACGTTTTAGTGTGGGGGAATTTGATATGCATATTTTACGCTCATATTTTAAGTACATCTTTATAATAATTTTGCATTCATTATTTAATATTATTTAACAATTAGTTATTTTTAGAGTTTAACAATAATGAGCTAAATATAGTACTAACTATATATAATATATAATATATAAATACATACTAATATACATATTTACTACGTACTACTACATACAAAATATAATATATATCTATAATATATATAGAATATAAATAGTACGTTCTATACTAGCATATAATATATATATATATATATATATATATATATATATATATTATAATATTAGGTTGTTTGGTCATCATTCAATACAAATCATATATTTAATATGTACAGAGATGCATGCAAATGAATCATTCAATTCATTTCGCCAAAAACGTGCAGGTCGTCAACCATGTATGCGATAGCAGCGGAGGCCTTCGGACGTGAGCCTAAAAAATAGGGAAATTGAATGGTTGAGGTCCATTGAATCTATTTTTAGAATTCTATAAATAGTATGAGTTTCCTATTATAAAATGTTCATTCTTCCCCTCTCGAATATTCTTTAAGGTTGTTATCAATGCCCATTCGCGGCTAATTTCTTGTTTGGTTTAGTGAATTGAAGCCCCGGAGTTCATTACGCTGTAAGGTTATTTATTTATTTTTATTATATATTTTTTATGCATTTGAGTATTAAATATTCTTTTAAGTTATTTGAAATAATTGTGTCATTTAATTGCTAGGGAGGCCTACTAGTTATTTATTTGATATAATTATTTGCTATATTAGATAATGTTGTGCTACAAATTACTCTAATATTCAGTAGCAACTGGGTTAATTATTGACGGCTTAGTGATAATTGGACTCGGGAAGAATATTTTCCTAAATTAAATGCAACCGCTTGTGCTTGTGTTATTTAGTTTGTCGGTTTTCCTAGTTCCTATTGCTGCTATTAAATTAAATCTATAGCGCTTGTCTTAGGTTATTTAGTAGTTAGGGGTAATTAAACCGCTTGTGCTTTATTTACCTACAACTAAGGGAAAACAGAAATGAAATAATTTCACGACAAATATTCAATTGCATATTAATTACTTTATTAATCAATGATCAGTGTTGAATTCCGGTGGTGGATCTTTACTAACCAAGGTTCTCTATTATAAGCGTTTCAATATATTATTTTCATCTCTTTATTCGTTCTATTAAATTACTTGTTTATTTAAATTCTCTTTTATTTTATCTTTATTCTCGATATATTCCAAACCCCCCATTATTTCTTTGAGCACAAAAGTTAAACTAGTTACTCCTCGTGGGATCGACCTTTACTCCCGCTACTACGTTTGTAAGGTTTTAATTTGGGAGCCTACGACAGCTCACCAAATTTTGGCATAGCAGGAGCACTACAGTATCTCACTATCACCCGTCCTGATTTATCATATGCCGTTAATCGCCTGTGTCAGTTCATGCACACCCCGACCGACGAACACTGGGTGCTACTTAAACGTGTTCTTCGTTACATCAAGGGTACTCTGGACTACGGCTTACGGATCTCTGCATCACCATCCACTGACATCCATGCCTACTCTGACTCAGACTGGGCCGCTGTCCTGTTGATCGGAAGTCCACCAGTGGGTACGCTATATTTTTAGGGTCAAATCTTGTGTCCTGGGTCTCGCGCAAGCAGCGCACTGTGGCTCGCTCATTCACCGAAGCAGAGTATAAAGGGCTTGCTGATGTATGTGCCGAGGTCGTTTGGGTCATGTCCTTGCTACGGGAACTCGGTTTAAGTCCTACTACTGCCCCGACACTGTGGTGTGACAACTTAGGTGCCACCTATCTTTGTGCTAATCCGGTATTCCATGCACGCACCAAACATGTTGAAGTAGACTACCATTTTGTCAGGGACAAGGTATCGTCTGGCAAGCTCTGCGTCAAGTTTGTGTCTACCAAGGAGCAGATTGCGGATATCTTCACCAAACCTCTACCGGCTACACGTTTTGGGGTTCCTCGTGACAAGCTCAATGTTGTCGCGCATCAACCTTGTGCTTGAGGGGGAGTGTTAGAATAAGTTATTATTATGTATTGTTATATAGCTTGCCTAGTCATAAGCCTATTAGTTAGGCTTCTCTTCTGATTGTATTTATTGTATTCAGAGTTTGTTATTCAATAAATCAATCCTTTCCACGCTCATCCTTTAAATCTCAGAAATAACAACATAGAAGGTATGTACGTTCAATCCCTTCATTTGACTATTTGAGTAATGTGAAACCTTTAAAATGATAAATTTAATGGTTTTCTTTAATAATTCTAATAAATACATTATACATATAACTCATGTTTTGATTTGATTTTGTAGGAACAATACCAGAAACAATATTTAACATTTCTACACTAATTTATTTAGACATGGCAAACAACCGTCTCTTTGGTATTCTTCCACCAAACATGTGTCCACATCTTCAAAAGCTTGAAAAACTTTACTTGTATGCGAACAAGCTATATGGCAACATTCCAAGGAGCATAGCTGAATGCTCAATGCTACAAGCTCTTCAACTTACTAAGATCGAATTCCTTGTCAGGTATGGAATGTAAATCTCCTCTTTTTTTATTGTCTTGCACTCTCAACATGTACAATTTTTATTTTTTATATTGATGAGCTGCAAAATAAAAGGAAGTTATTATAATGCAAATATAATTAAGCTGTTGGATAAGCTCAGTTGATCTTTAATGGTTCTTAGTACAAGTCTATTTATATGTCACATTCTTCTCTCTTTTCTTTTATTAGTAAACCTCTTTAGATTGACTGCAGTTAAATTTCACAGATATGGCAATGCTAATGTTTGGAAGACTTTCACAGATTTATTCGACTATTTTCCACATACAGCTTTGGTTAGTGATACCAATTTATAAAGTGTTCTTGTGCCTTTTCGGTATCACCTAATTCTTGTTCTTTAACTTGGATTAATTAATTTCATCACATAAATATGACATGTAGATGGATGAGGAAACTTCTGACTTGATCATTAAAACACACTGCAGACACCCATGGCTTAACAGAGAGAGATGCATGGTATAATGATTGTAGTGGTGCACTATATTTGGAATTGTTAGATAATATCCATTTTTTGCAAAATAAGATCTGCACAAGTGTAATTTTAAAACATCTATCTGCAGGCCATGGTGAAAATGATGATGACAACAAGAAAAGGCAATGCAAAGCCCATCAAATTTTGGAATCATCAACAGCAGCTAGGTAGCAATATATGGTGAGATTTTTTTTAGCCCTCCAGCCAATATGTATGCTACATGCATAATAATAAGTGAAGGCTGCCACCAACATGTAGTACTTGCTGTAATGCCCTCAATAGTGCAACAAAGTGTGTGGTAGCAAATCTCTCCTTTCTAAATTTTACTTGCGTAGAATGCATTTGATTTGTTCCTTCTAGTATATGGAGGGGCGGCTCATTTTTTAATATTCAAATGATTTTTAGTTGTGGAATTATATGGAATGGTATTTTTAGTAAGATTTTTTGTATTTCCATTATAGTTGTTCAGGTTGATTGTATGTATATATATAATTTTTTTTAATAAGACTTAAAACGTCGGTTATTTAGTAAAAATCGACGTGTATACTATTTTTTTAAAAAATAAAATATAAAACGTCGGTTATTACATAATAACCGACGTTGTATATTTATTTTATAAAAAAATAGTATACACGTCGGTTATTAATAAATAACCGACGTTGAAAGTCTTATTAAAAAATTAAAAAAAAATTATACAACGTCGGTTTTAATTTAGCCGACGTTGTATATTTAGTAGTGCCTATATATTACTATACAACGTCTTAAAAGCGCTAAATAGCCGACGTTAACGGCCTTCTGTGTAGTAGTGCCTATATATAAAAAAAGTCAAACACATTTGGTGTAAATTCCAGCTCAAGGTTTTGGAGATCCTTTTCCCTTTTCTATTTTTTTTTAATCTATATATGTACAACCACAAGATTTCAACCAATCAGATTTCGTGAAAGCCAGATCTGTAGAAGAGTGGCCTATTGCGTGTGGTTTCAACTAACCTGGCTAGGGGAGTGGCCTATAGATTTTCACTGATAGTTTGTATATTTTTTAGGCAAGCTTGAATATCTATCATTATTACAGTTCCACTACCTCACCTCAGTTAGATGTTTATATATATAGATACAGAGAGCCTTCATCCTCTATCCGAACACAAAGCAAAAATAAAAAATTACAAAGATCTTGCAAGAAACCATCAACATGTCTTCCATGATCATGAGGTCTGTTATCTTCCCTCTTTTTTTAAACTGTAAATAATGTGGTGTTCTGATTCTATAGATATCATTTTTCATATTTTCCTTTTTTGGATGAATACACACAGATGTAACATGTCTAATTCACAATACTAGATTAAAACACTTGGATGAAAAGACATATAGGTAACATGGCTAGAACACACAGAACTAAAATACTAATAGTTTGCATGTAGTTCAATCGAATACATTTATTAACATATGCTTATGATAGGAAAAAAATAAAGTACAAGTTTATTTATAAACAACTCAAACATTTACAGTTTTACTGGAATTTTCTTCATTCCATTTTCCAGTAAAACTGGAATAGCGAAATGAAATTTTAGAAACTGGAATTTCATTCCAGCATATGAGATTTCAGTGCAGTTTTCTCTAGCATTGGATGCAAGAGAAAACATGGAGATCTAACTAAAGGTATAGTAGAGATTATTGCTAGAATATCCTATTAGGCTATTATTATTATGGACATCTGTTTTTTAATATATAGTTTCAATAAATTTGCTGTCTTTACATTTTTTATTTGTGTTTTGACTTTATAATTTAGCAGGGCTAACTTAATTAATGTTTTGAGTTTTTCTTCAAAGATAGCTTTCATCTGTAATGCTAAGGAACAGATTAGATCGGACTATGTTAACGCTTGAGATCCAACAAGGAGAATATAAGTGCAATTTATCATATTCAACCCAACTTTTGAGTAATACTGACTTTGGGGGAAAATAATATGCTTGAATTCTTTTTTTTTTCTTTATCATTTGGTGATGGGAGATAAAGATTGCTTATTTTTGCTTATAATCTTCTATATCTAGACAGTTGTGGTGTAATTATCTATAATTTTATTTAGATTTTATTCAAATAGGAATTCTAAATTTTGTATTTTACATAGTTACCGACTCTGTTTAAAAAATAAAAAAAAATTAAAAAAAAATTTAAAAAAAAAAAACAATTACACAGCCAAATACATACATAAGTTTTTTTTAGCTAAAAATATATTTTTATACAAATTTTCAGACATGAAAGATAAATTTTAAGAGAATTAATAAAATTTTTAGGTCAGAATATATTACCTTTATCAATTTTGTCTGAGTTTTGGAGAGGAGCTTTCCGACTTCATGATTGTTCTGCATGTACACCATCAAATCTTTGGAGTGGCTTTCGGCTCTTATTTTCCTTCTTTCACACTCTCAGATGTACATAGATCTGATCTGTAGATAAAGAGTTAGGGTTTTTATTTAATTAAATTTAGGGCTTTTATTTAATTAATTAAGTAAAGAGATTGAAACTTACCAGATGATGTAGACAGCCTGTGTATAGCCATGGATGTTGAGTTTTCTCTTTCAATGATTCGTCGGTTTGGTGACGAAGACGACGAAGACGAAGGGCAGAAATGGGGTAGAAGACTGGGTTGAACTGGGGGATTACAGAGTGCATTGGAGTTTTGGTTTTCATAGGCTTCATCTCCATGTTTGTTGACGGAAAATTTCGTGGGTTTGGCGAAGAAGACGAAGCGCAGAAATGAGGGAGGAATCACGGGTTGAAGCGCAGAAATGAGACTTTAATATTATTATTATCTATTATCTATATTAGAGCATCCGCATCAGTTAGGGAGAATTGGGGGATAATGTAAGAGTGATTAGGAGAGAGAATGTGGGAAGGGGAGGAAAAAAAAGAAAAGAAAAACCAAAACTGATTTTTAAAACAAAAAAAAAAAATTCAAAGAAATCAGACGCAGTCGGCGCGCGTGACGGGCGCATGCAGTGCACGCGCCCGGACTTTCTCCTCAGTTCCTCCATACGCGCGAAACTGCGCTGTTTCTTTTTTTCCTGCCATTCTCCCCTTCTTTGTAGGAGAATTATTTTCTCCATTCTTCCCTTCTCCCATCTCTTGAGCGGCATATTTGTGTACTATTATCTTCATATTATCCTCTGATGGGGATGCTCTTATCTATATTCTTAATATTAATAATTAATAATTAATAAATATTCTTCCAAGGCTGAACCCCAACCCTAAGGGCCCCCCGCACCCCGGCCCGACAGAGCGGTGGGAGGTTGTAAATCATAATTAATAAATATTAATAATGGGGGATGACGCTGGGTTGAACCGGGTTGA
>NW_017619515.1:1162500-1165000 GCF_001879475.1 Ipomoea nil
TTTCCCAATTCAAAGCCACAGCTACTGCCAAAAAGCTACTGACCTAATTCAAGCTAATGCACACTCAAAACATATCTTTAAGGAAATATTTTTTTAAGTCTTCAGGCAAGACTTTTGAATGAGTGATGCTTATTGTTTCAAGGAGATATTGCAGCAAAAATTAAGGGTGGTTGCATCTAAAATGTTTATTATTTAAAGGAGTATGGTGTGGATGTCAGAAAAAGAGAATTGAAGATTAAAAAGCTAAATTCTTAGCAATTCAAAGGTGGAAGAAATTTGCTGCAAATTACAAGGTTAATTCTTATATTAGTTCTCCTCCATATATTTCCCTACACACTAAAGCTACTCGTACCGCATATATATTGTGTTAGTGGATGAGTTTTCATGGTTGAGGCTTGGAGGTTATTTTTGAAGATAAAAGGATTAATTTCTACATTCCGTACCTACCATCCTCCTCTGATTATTCTATCATTTTATTCAAGTGGTGAAGGTTTCTCAACTGGTTCAAGTTGTGATGAAGATAACCTGCACGTCAAATCCATGGTGATGCTGGAGTAGGCGCTGGAGTAGTGTAGTTTATGCTTTAGTGTGTAATGTACTCCTCCTTTGTACTCCTTGTTGATCATCTAGTGGATTGGGCTAGGGTGAGTGGGCCCGCAGACGTAGAAGTGAGGCCCCGAACTGTGTGAACATTTCCTGGTGCACGGTTCTGTTTATTGCTTTTATAATTAGTTTCTTTATTCTGTCTGGAGTAGATCCTGGAGCCAATTCAGCTTAATAATTGAATTAAAGTTTAGTAGGAACCTTTAGGCTATCTCTTGAATTCAAGATCCACGAGCTTTTTCACTTGGTATCAAACCCCGGGGACTTAAAATATTAGTCTAACCGATCTGGCTTACTCGTGTTTCTTGAACTCAAGATCTCAGTTTTTGTTCTTGATTCTACTTTTCTGGTCAATCTTCTTTGGCTTACTGTGCATTGAGTTTTGTAGAATGGAACGACATAGAGGACCTCCTGAATTAACAGGTGACAACTATGCGTACTGGAAGGCTCGTACCAAAATGCACCTACGAGCTCATGGGTAGATAATCTGGAGGGCAATTCTCACTGGGTGGACTCATCCTACCAGAGATGGAGCAACTTCAGGAGCTCCTCAAGTTCTCAAACCAAAAACAGGATGGACAAATGCTGAGATGACTACTGCGAACTACAACAATAAAGCCTTAGATATTATTTATTCCGTAATGCATGAGAGTCAGTTTACCCTTATTACAGGTTGTGACTCTGCCAAAGACGCATGGGAGATTTTGGAAACTACCTATGAAGGAACTAACTCAGTCAAGTAGTCCAAACTTCAAATGGTCCAATCTGACTTGGAAGATCTAAAAATGATAAAAGATGAATCAATAGTTGATTTCCATGCCCGTGTTCAGGAACTAGCAAATCGTGAATCGTTCTAGGCGAACCTTTCTCTCAACCTAAACTTGTCAAGAAGATCTTGCGCTCACTCCCTCCACGATTTAGATGAAGGTCACGGCAATTCAAGAACATGACGGGTGGGAGAACAAAACAGTAGCACAATTAATGAGAAACTTGCAAACCTATGAGACGGAAATACTCTCTGACCAACCCAGAAAGAAGAAGAACATTGCCTTTACAGCTGAAGAACATGAGTCTGTATCTGATCCAGACGAGGTAAATGATGATCCAGTTGAATTTTAACTAAACAATTTTCGAAGCTTTTGAAACAGGTGAAGCAGATGATCAACTCTCAAAATGGAAACTTTCAAAACCAGAAGGGATCAACATCAAATGCATCACATAACAACCAAAAAACTAGATCATCTAATATTCGTCCATCACAAAACAATCAGTCTAGGGAGAAATCAAATGGAAAAGGCATTAGGTGTTATGAATGTGAAGGTTTCGGCCATGTTCGAGCAGAATGCGCAACATACCTAAGGCGTAAGAAGTGGATGAAGGTAGCTCTAACCTAGAGTGATGATGACGAACCTGAACCTAATCCTGATCCAGAAGAGATCTCCGGTAACCTTATGGTATTCACTACAATAGCCAACATGGAGTCCCACCTAGAAGCTGAAGTAGACTCAGAAGCTGGAGAATATGTGTCAGCCGAAGACCATGATTTACTAGTTCCCTCATTTGAAGTAGAATATAAAAAGTTGTATGCAAAATGGGAAATTCTTGTAAAAGTAAATAGATCCCTGTCTAGTCAAGTCAGTAATCTAGAGAATGCTAGGAAAGTGTATAAAAATCAAATTACTGACAGGGACAACATCATCAAAGACGGGCTCAAACGCGAAGAAGAACTCAAACAAGAGTTGGACATGCTCAAAAGGAGAATTAAAATGATGAATAACACTTCCACCATCGACCAAAACTTGGATTCTGGAAGGACAACATCTACCAAGTATAGTTAAGGTTTTTCTGGCGGAAAAGACAAGGTTGTGACAGTTTTTGTAAAAGCTTCTGACTCTGA